>NC_073696.1:168762361-168803544 GCF_029784165.1 Wyeomyia smithii | reverse complement strand
TGTCCTCCCTGGTTTAGCACGAACGAGCTGCATAGGCTCACTAATGTAGAAACATTAAAAAATATGTCAAGCCAAATTATCAACAAATTCCGACAAAAATCGTTGCAATCCTCAATTGCAACGATTAGCTCACTTTATAGTCAGTAAGATAGTTTTAAGTTTATTTTAAGTTTTGTTTTATTCCTTTTTTTCCTTGACAAGTAGGTTTAATAATTTTCCTACAATTACATTAACTTAACTGCGAAAGCTAATAACATTCAATAATATAAAAAAGCGTACAAATATATATATATATATATATATATATATATATATATATATATATATATATATATATATATATATATATATAAATATATGTATATATATTTTTATATATATATATATATATATATATATATATATATATATATATATATATATATATATATATATATATATATATATATATATATATATATATATATATATATATATATATATATATATATATATATATATATATATATATATATACATACATATATATATATATATATATATATATATATATATATATATATGTATATATATATATATATATATATATATATATATATATATATATATATATATATATATATATATATATACATACATATATATATATATATATATATATATATATATATATATATATATATATATATATATATATATATATTTGTACGCTTTTTTATATTATTGAATGTTATTAGCTTTCGCAGTTAAGTTAATGTAATTGTAGGAAAATTATTAAACCTACTTGTCAAGGAAAAAAAAGGAATAAAACAAAACTTAAAATAAACTTAAAACTATCTTACTGACTATAAAGTGAGCTAATCGTTGCAATTGAGGATTGCAACGATTTTTGTCGGAATTTGTTGATAATTTGGCTTGACATATTTTTTAATGTTTCTACATTAGTGAGCCTATGCAGCTCGTTCGTGCTAAACCAGGGAGGACGCTTCAAAATCATTTTCAAAAGTTTATTCTGAATCCTTTGAAGTGTCTTCTTCCTGGTTGTACAACAACTTGTCCAGATGGGAACTGCATATAACATTGCTGGCCTAAAAATTTGTTTGTAAATTAACAGTTTATTCTTGAGACAAAGTCTAGAATTCCTGTTGATAAGAGGATATAAACATTTGATATACTTATTGCACTTTGACTGGATATTTTCAATGTGCTCCTTGAAAGTAAGATTCTTATCATAAATAAGCCCTAAGTATTTAACTTGATCAGACCAATTTAAGACCACACCGTTCATCTTAATAACGTGGTTATGGGTGGGTTTGAGAAATGAAACTCTTGGCTTATGAGGAAAAATAATTAACTGTGTTTTAGAAGCATTAGGGGAAATCTTCCATTTCTGCAAGTATGAAGAAAATATATCTAAACTTTTTTGTAGCCGACTGCATATAACACGAAGGCTTTTTCCTTTTGCAGAAATGCTTGTATCGTCACAGAACAGAGATTTCTCACAACCTGGTGGTAAATCAGGAAGATCAGAAGTAAAAATGTTATATAAGATTGGGCCCAAGATACTCCCCTGAGGCACACCAGCTCTAACAGGCAATCTATCAGATTTACCATTTTGATAGTTAACCTGAAGAGTGCGGTCAGTTAAATAACTTCGTATCATTTTTGTAAGGTAAAGCGGAAAACTGAAATTTGACATTTTAGCTATTAAACATTTATGTCAAACACTGTCGAATGCCTTTTCTATATCTAGTAGAGCTGCTCCAGTCGAATAGCCGTCAGATTTATTAGTTCGAATCATATTTGTTACTCTAAGTAACTGATGAGTAGTGGAATGCCCATGGCGAAAACCAAACTGCTCATTTGCAAAAATTGAGTTCTCATTAATATGTGTTATCATTCTATTGAGAATTATTCTTTCAAAAAGTTTGCTAATAGAGGAAAGTAAACTGATTGGTCGATAACTTGATGCCTCAGCTGGATTCTTCTCGGGTTTTAAAATTGGAGTGACTTTGGCATTTTTCCATTTCGTAGGAAAATGTGCTAGTGCAAAGCATCTGTTGAAAATTTTTATCAAGAAATTTAAAAAGTTTTCGGGAAGTCTTTTAATAAGGATATTGAAAATCCCATCATCTCCTGGTGCTTTCATGTTTTTGAATTTTTTGAGAATAGTTCGCACCTCATTCAAGTTTGTTTCCAATACCTCTTCAGAAAGAAATTCTTGGGTGGTGATCTGATCATACTTTTGGTTTACTTCATTTTCAATAGGACTTACTACGTTCAAATTGAAGTTATGAACGCTCTCAAACTGCTGAGCAAGTTTTTGAGATTTTTGTTCATTCGTTAGAAAAATGCAATCACCATCTTTAAGGACTGGAATGGGCTTCGAAGGTTTCTTAAGAACCTTCGAAAGCTTCCAGAAAGGTTTTGAATAAGGTTTTAGTTGTTCAACTTCTCTCATGAAATTCTCATGAAAAAATACATTAACTTAACTGCGAAAGCTAATAACATTCAATAATATAAAAAAGCGTACAAATATATATATATATATATATATATATATATATATATATATATATATATATATATATATATATATATATATATATATATATATATATATATATAAATATATGTATATATATTTTTATATATATATATATATATATATATATATATATATATATATATATATATATATATATATATATA
This sequence comes from Wyeomyia smithii, assembly GCF_029784165.1. Taxonomy (NCBI): domain Eukaryota; kingdom Metazoa; phylum Arthropoda; class Insecta; order Diptera; family Culicidae; genus Wyeomyia; species Wyeomyia smithii. Next base: position 168,800,832 of record NC_073696.1, on the reverse strand, counting down.
TATATATATATATATATATACATACATATATATATATATATATATATATATATATATATATATATATGTATATATATATATATATATATATATATATATATATATATATATATATATATATATATATATATATATATATATATATATATATATATGTATATATATATATATATATATATATATATATATATATATATATATATATATATATATATATATATATATATATATATATATATATATATATATATATATATATATACATACATATATATATATATATATATATATATATATATATATATATATATATATATATATATATATATATATATATATAATAGTGTTGAAATGTCACCATTTGTGGCAGAACACACAATCCTAATTCTAAATAGATATTAGTACATAAATAAATCATTACAAACATTCCCCCCTATTAAAAAAAAAAAAAAAATCTGCGTAAGCCATCACCAAGTCGGGACCGATATTCTGCTCCAGTTGCTGTAGAAGCGGGTGAAGGTATATCACGAAGAGCAGCATTGACATCGGGTCGCCCTGGCGGAACGACCGTTCCATGGGGAAGCGATGTGAGAGATGCCCGTTAATTAGCAGTCGTGACGGAGATCTTTCTGCGATTCGTGCGAGTAATCCAATAAAGGCCGAGTTTATTCCCAATTGTCGCATCGTTTCGTGTAGGAAAGAATGAGATACGCGATCAAAAGCATGATCTAGATCGTAGCTTATTAGCTTTCCTTTTCGTTTTCTTGTTATCAGCTGTGCGATCCGATCTTTTAATGCAAGGGTGGCTTCGGGTTCAAGCTTGAGTGACCTTCGTTTGAAAATTTCTGTGCGTCACTCAGTACTCGGTGGGTTTTCACTACGAGTTCAAGTCGTGCTTTGAGAATCCTGCTGAGAATCTTGTAGTCCGCATTCAACAGACTGATCGGACGATACCCATGTGCGGTATTTGCCGTTCCTCTCTTTCTCACGAGCACGATCACACCGTTGACGAAGTCAGAGGGGAAATCCGAAACTAAAGCCTCGTTTGATACGAGATTCAACTCTCGGTGTATGACGTCGAAAGTAGTAGTAGCTTTAGTATTAAGGATAATTATTAGTGAATATTGAGTTTGTATGGCAAATCACAAATGGTGACTTCTCTACACTGTTAGAAGTTTGTAATTTTAATTGTTAGGATTTGTTTGCTTTCGCAATTAGGACTTATCATTCGTAGGAATTTAAACCAACTTGTCAAAAAAGGTAAATAAACTCACAACTAACCTAATTGCTAACTTACTGGCTATAAAGAGAGCTGTTTGATTTAGATTAATTTGTTTGTTCGATCATGTGATCCGAACCCATCATCATTGAAGTTTATTCTCTCTCTCTCTCAATTATTAATTGCTCGATCGTGGCGTCGATGCTTGATCGTGATTGTCGCCACCAGTTCAGTTGATAAGCGACATCCGATAAGTAAAGATCAGCTTTGCCAAAGCTCCCTTATTGCTCGAAATATATCAAGTGTAGTTAAAAAATAAAGTTACTTTTGTGATATCATTCCACTACGGTGTCTCATTTAAGAGAAGAACTATACGTGGCCTGCTGATTAGCGTTCAGGCCAACAATTGTTAATTTGAGATAAATAATTCCCACCAACCAACAACGGTGAACCTCGACCTGCCCCAACATATTTTCTGGTGCCGTGACCAGGATTGAGGTCTGCACCGTTCCGATCCAGCCCATTCGCCGGTCGAAGTTGTGTGCTAGCAGCTTCACCAAATATCCCTCCCGAATACTGTTTCAACGCCGACACCGGCGTCAGTGTGATTTTGCGACGCCATTGCTCTGTACGACGCCATAGGCCTTTGCGACGCCATCGTTCGTGCGACGCCTTTGTGCTACGAGATTGGCGCCATTGCATATTTCACGAACTTCGCTTGGATTTGCAACTCACGTGGATTGCCTGTGTATGCTGAATTGTTTCATCGATTAATTGATTATACAAGGCCTAATTTAACAGGTCTTAGGTAAAGTACCTGTCCAATCATCGTAAGCGCATCTGTAGGTGCTTTTAGATATTTTTCCCTTCCCGTTGCATGCATTAATTGCTCGGCCGTTGCTGAGACTTTGACCCGCCGAAGACGATCACATCCCAATACAACCGCAATCGAGCACTTTGATATCAGTTTCAAAGCTAATAGAAGAAGACATCAATTGTACACATGTTACACGGTGGCGGCTGATATACAGTATTAGATTTGAGCCACGATAGGCTTCAATTGTCGCAGTTGTCGCTGATATATATAAATTCAAGGCACGAAAAGCCTTGTGAAAGGTTAGTACCATTCCAAGTGCACTATTTGTTCGCATCCAGGTCTACCTGGTCTTAATTGTTGACAGGTAATTCTCGATCTGCACGATGAGTCAAGCTGATATTGGCGCCGATGATCTACGCAAAAAGGAGCAGCTTCGTTTGGAAAGCTTGAACGTGCTGTGGGCATCGCTCGAAGAAACTCAATCTGCGCTCGAAGATTTGGAAACTACCAACGAGGGTAAGGCTACCAATTTACAATTTCGAGCATCATATGAGCCAATGCTTTTTAGAATTAAAGCAAGCCTTACATCCAAACTGCCTCTTCCGATTCATCCTCCACCCAACCGCCCTTTAGATATCCCCTCTCGTACGTCGTCCACCTTGTCTAGTCTGAAGTTGCCAACTATCTCGCTTCCTGAATTCGACGGTGATTATAAGCAATGGTTAACGTTTCATGATACGTTTTTAGCGCTCATTCATGACAATGATGAGTTGCCAGTGATCCAGAAATTTCATTACCTCCGTGCTGCTGTTAGAGGTGAAGCAGCACAGCTGATTGAAGCTATCGCAATTAGTGCAGCTTGGGAGTCATTGATTAGTCGATACTCCAACGAATACTTGTTGAAGAAAAGACACCTCCAAGATTTATTGGACATTTCGCGAATGGAAACCGAGAACGCAGTAGCTTTGCATTCTACTTTGGATGAATTTCAACGTCACATTAAAATTCTGCAGCAGCTTGGTGAACCAACTGATGCATGGAGTACGCTGTTGGAGCACCTTCTATGTACAAGGTTGCACAATGACACGATCAAGGCTTGGGAAAGTCATGCTGCTACTGTCGAGGATCAGAGCTACAGTTGTTTAGTGGATTTTTTGGAAAAGCGAATTAGAGTACTGGAATCGATCTCTGTTAACAACCATGCCGCTCAATCAACGTCTGCAGCGCATATGAACGGCTCCGTGTCACGTAAATATTTTCCTCCTATTAAGATGTCATCCCATTCTGCAACTGAAAATGTTTCTCCTAAGTGCCATGCCTGCGACAACCGACACCTGCTTGTAAATTGTCCCCGTTTCAGTAACATGCCGGTTGCTGAAAAACTGCGTTTAGTCAACTCGAAAAAGTTATGTGTCAACTGCTTCCGCCGAGACCATTTTGCCAGAAATTGCACCTCAAACTATACGTGCAGAGTGTGCAGAAAGCGACACCATTCCCTATTGCATTCTGGATTTTCCAATAGTTATGGACAAAATAGCCAAGAATCCGGTCCGGGTTCTTCTGCGTTGGCAAATATCCCTCAACCCAATGATTACCGCAAAATGAATAGTGCTTCAGCTACCACCCCACCGACTGATAAGCAGCACAGTAATGTCATCCAAAATCCATCACCTACCGTTTTTCTGCTAACCGTGGTTCTGTGTGTCGTAGATGCCTATGGAAAGGAACAATACGCCCGTGCTTTACTAGATAGCGGATCACAACCCAATTTGATATCCGACCGGTTAGTACAAGTGCTGCGCTTGAAGCGCGAACGTGCTAATGTTTTAGTGCAAGGAATTGGTGAGAAACCTGAGCACTCGACTGAATCAGTATCCACTGAAATGTGACCTTTACAATCTTGAGAAGAATGACTTCAAACCTTCCTGCAAAAACCATTCCAGTGGACGATTGGAACATTCCCAATGATATTTTTCTAGCAGATCCCAGCTTTAACCGCTCTGGCGGAATTGATATGATTTTGGGCTCGCAATATTTCTTTGAGTGCTTCCCTTCTGCAGCTCGTATACAATTACAGCAAACTCTCCCGGTTCTAGTCGATAGTGTATTTGGGTGGATAGTAGCTGGTGAAGCTCATCTTATTCCATCGAGCATCGATTCCGTTAACTGCAAAACGGTGACCGTCTCTTTGAACTCTCTAGAGGAGAGTATGGAACGCTTCTGGCGAATTGAAGAACTATCCGCTGGGTCCTTACTGTCAGCCGAAGAAAAATTTTGTGAAGACTATTTTCGATCCACCGTAACTCGAACCAAAAATGGGAGGTATGTTGTACGTTATCCTAAACGCCCAGACTTTAACGATATGATTGGTGAATCTAGACTTACGGCACTACGCCGGTTCTCGCTACTCGAACGTAGATTTTGCAACGACCCGCAGCTGAAAGGGAATTATGATAAATTCATGGAGGAATATCTCTCCCTGGGCCACATGCGCCTTGTTCGAGAAATTGGTACAGAAATCCAAGAGTACTACCTCCCCCACCACCCTGTAATCAAAGCAGCAAGTACCACTACGAAGACCCGCGTTGTATTTGACGGATCTTGCAAAACGTCATCAGGATATGCATTGAATGATGCTCTTTGTGTAGGACCAGTTATACAGGATGACTTGTTGACTTTGGTTATCCGTTTTCGAAAGTATCCGGTCGCTTTAATCGCAGATATCGAGAAAATGTACCGTCAGGTACTCATTAACCCTGATGATATGCCTCTCCAACGAATTGTTTGGCGCTCTAGCACTTCCGAACCGATTTTGACGTACGAACTTGCAACGGTCACTTATGGCTTAGGTCCATCTTACTTTCTGGCAACTCGAACGCTCCAGCAGCTTGCGGAAGACGAAGGACAATCTTACCCTCTCGGCGAGGCAGCGCTGCGGAAATCGTTCTACGTTGATGATTTTATTGGTCGCGCAAATTCTATCTCTGAAGCAACGAGACTGCGCGATGAACTAACTGAACTGTTGGGGAAAGGAGGATTTCCAATTCGAAAGTGGACATCGAACAGATTAGAACTACTAGAGGGATTAAGCGCTGATCAAGTTGGAACCCAGTCTGCCCATAAATTTGATCCGGAAGAAGCTGTGAAAACGTTGGGAATTTTGTGGGAACCTGCAGTAGATCAATTCCGGTTCGATTGCCACGTGAACCAAGACTTTACCCGGATGACAAAACGATCCATCCTCTCTGCGATATCAGAGTTATTTGATCCGCTCGGGCTTGTAGCACCAATAGTTATTCGCGGAAAAATGCTGATGCAAGAGCTTTGGCTGACAGCATGTTCGTGGTACGATATTGTACCAGATGCACTAAAGATAAAATGGGAAAAACTTTATCACCAGCTGCCTCGATTGTCAGAATTTAGAATCGATAGATACGCGTTCCAGCTGGATTCCGAGGTACAACTTCACACCTTTGCTGATGCGTCCGAAGCTGCATATGGGGCATGCACTTACGTACGTTCTACAGATTCGACCAGTAAAATAAAAAACTCAAAAACTCGTGTTGCGCCTCTAAAACGCCTCTCGCTGCCTAAATTGGAATTGGCAGCAGCTGTCGTTGCTGCTCGTCTGTACCTTCGAACCGTAGATGCCCTAGACTTTAAGACGTCTAGTTCTTTCTTTTGGTCCGACTCCACCGTAACCCTTCAATGGCTTAAATCACCTCCAAATAACTGGAAAACGTTTGTCGCAAATAGAGTGTCGGAAATCCAGACGACGACTCATGGGGGAAAATGGAACCACATAACTGGGAAACACAATCCTGCCGATCTTCTCTCCCGCGGAATGCACGTAGATGACTTTTTGCAGAGTAACCTCTAAAAGAAGGGGCCAGAATGGCTCTCCCATGCTGAAAGGGACTGGCCTGCCTTCAAGTACCTCGAAACACAGGATGCAGAGACCGAGCGAAAAACCGTGCTTTCCGCAGTCGTTAGCATAGTGCAGAAATACAACCCGCTCTTTGAGCGATATTCAAATTTTAATCGGTTAGTTCGTGTTGTAGCACATGGTCTGAGATTCGTCAATAACATCCGTTCAAAAACACGAACTTGTCCAATGGTTGTCACTGGGCCGAAACCAAGCACCAAGCCAAAACATTGCTTGTTCAATTAGCGCAGGCTGATTGTTTCCAAGATGAATTGCGAGACCTTCAACATGGAAAACCAGTGAAAAGGCAATCTTCACTTAGACTTTTGAACCGTTTTCTAGACGATAAAGGTGTTTTGAGAGTGGGAGGGAGGCTTAGATTTGCAACAATGTCATATGAATCCAAACACCCAGCATTACTTCCCAGTTTCCATCCCTTAGCCAAGCTAACAGCCAAATCCATTCACGAAAAATTGATACATGGTGGCGGCAACGTTACACTCGCCGTCATGCGCGAGGAATATTGGCCGGTGAACGGTCGTCGACTAGTACGCAGTATTATACGCAACTGCTTCAAATGCGCCCGAGCAAATCCCGCCCCAATTCATCAGCAGATCGGTCAACTTCCTGCAGCCCGAATAACACCAAGCAGACCATTTACCGTAACTGGCGTAGACTATGCCGGACCCATTTACTTAAAGGCAATTCACAAACGAGCCTCACCTAAAAAGGCATACATTTGTTTGTTTGTGTGCTTTGTGACCAAAGCAGTTCATCTGGAACTCGTGGGTGATCTTTCGACGCCAGCCTTCCTTACAGCTCTTCGCCGTTTCGTTGCACGTCGTGGCCGACCAGCGCATCTGCACTCCGACAACGGGAAGAATTTCATTGGAGCTAAGAATGAGCTCCACGAATTGTACCCGATGTTATCCAACCCGAGAGAAATCGAGAAAATTAGTCAAGCTTGTGTCAGTGAAGAGATCATTTGGCACCTGAACTCGCCAAAAGCACCACACTTTGGAGGGCTCTGGGAGGCAGCCGTAAAGGTTGCCAAACCTCAACTGTATCGACAGCTTGGTGGATCCCGTTTGTCCTACGAGGATATGTCAACAGTTCTGGCCGAAATCGAAGCGGCAATGAATTCGCGGCCAATCGTTCCAATGTCTGAAGACCCTAATGACTGCACAGCACTCACACCTGCTCATTTCCTAATTGGAACAAGCATGCATGCAGTACCCGATCCTGACTTAAGCAAAATCCCGCTTACCCGTCTCGACCACTATCAACGATTGCAGCAGTTGTTTCAACACTTTTGGCACCACTGGAGGACAGAGTATCTCCAAGAGCTCCAACGGGATACCTGCGGACACCGCCCAAATTCTGAGATTCGACCTGGTAGATTAGCAGTCATGGTAGATGACTTCCAGCATCCTGTTCGTTGGCCTCTCGCCCGCATCATTGCAGTGCATCCTGGAAAGGACAATCTTGTACGCGTTGGCACACTGCGAACACCAAAGGGAGAGTTCACCAGACCCATAACGAAGATATGTTTACTGCCGGATGAGTCCACGGCACAGCTTTTAGTAAATAAAAATAAGCAGTAAGTTACCCAATCTTGATAGAATTAAGTTAGAAATAGTTTGAAATTTGTAGATTTCAAAGGTGGCGGCGATGTTTGATTTAGATTAATTTGTTTGTTCGATCATGTGATCCGAACCCATCATCATTGAAGTTTATTCTCTCTCTCTCTCTCTCAATTATTAATTGCTCGATCGTGGCGTCGATGCTAGATCGTGATTGTCGCCACCAGTTCAGTTGATAAGCGACATCCGATAAGTAAAGATCAGCTTTGCCAAAGCTCCCTTATTGCTCGAAATATATCAAGTGTAGTTAAAAAATAAAGTTACTTTTGTGATATCATTCCACTACGGTGTCTCATTTAAGAGAAGAACTATACGTGGCCTGCTGATTAGCGTTCAGGCCAACAATTGTTAATTTGAGATAAATGATTCCCACCAACCAACAACGGTGAACCTCGACCTGCCCCAACAAGAGCTTATCGCAGTAATTGAGGATTACAACGATTTATGTCGAAAATTGGCAATGATTTTATTTGACATAGCTTCTAATGTTTCAACACCAGTAAGTATTTGTAATTCGAGTGTACCAAACCAAATAGGACGTTTCAAAATCATTCTCAAAATTTTATTCTGAATCCTTTGAAGCGTTTTCTTCCTTGTCAAACAATAACTAGACCAGATCGGTACAGCAGAAGCAGTGGATCAGAAAGACATGAAACGGGAGTGGGAAGAATGGCATAGAGCTTTCGAGTTGTCTTTGGAACTACGGGACGTAGAGACGCAGCATGTGAAACTCGTACTGCTGTTGCAAAGTGGAGGCAGCGGTTTGCAGCGATTTTTTCATAATTTGAGACAGACGTCGGACGAAATTTATCCCGAACCACTAGGCGTAAAAGAAGTTCCAGAGTATCACAATGCGATGTTCAGAGAAGAATCTTCGTCGTCTGAATCAGCAGCAGTGAGCAGGGATGCCACATGTACAGATTTTTTCTGTATTACACAGATTTTTGAACTGAAAAGCAAAAGTGGCTTGGACGATGTGCGAAAGCTGACGTTTCGAAATATTTGTCGGGATTTTATGGAGAATTTGTTGAACAAATTGCAAAGCTATTCGATTTCACCGATCCTGTTGTAAGAACGGTAGTTTTAAATAATCCTGAAACGTTCGTGAAATCGGAAAATTTGAATGATTTGATGCGACAACTCCCTAGTTTTTCGGAAATTGATTTTTTCCGATTCCGGGACACAACGTTCACTGAGATCGATTTTTGTGCTCGGTTGAATCTATTTGCATTTGTACGAAAACTGAGTTTTTGAGAGAAAAAGGTAACTAACAATGTATAGTTTTGTAATAATAGATGAATTTGACATCGTTTTATCGGAGAACTTTGTGAAAACATCCAAATTTATTGTACCATATCATTATTATATGAGCAAAATTATTTCAATTGGCCTGGAAATACGCGAAAATTTAATCGACAATTTTTGATTTGAATGAAACTTTGCACACGTATTTGGCTTAGCAAACTGAGCATTTTTCACAGATGGAGAGATTTTTTACACCCATGAGTTACATTCTAAAAGGGCGTATGCCTTTTGGCATAGGTTTTATTCGAAGCATTGTAGCGCAGAAACCGTTGGTTGTATAAAAAAACTGTCTGAGAATGAGTTGTAGCGAATAGAAAATGCATCATAAAAAAAACATTACCACTGCACAAAAAAAAAAAATTTTTTGACCAAAAAAAATAAAAAATAAACATTAAATTTCAATTTAACAAAAAAGAGTTGAATTTTTTTTAATTTTTTTTTTTAAAGAAACTTGACGTTAATACGCAACTTTTTAAAAAAAGTCCAGGATGGAGAAATGAAAAATCATTTTTTTATGGTAGATTATTTTTTTTATGACAATTCTAATTCAAACATTTTTCAAAATATTTGTGTTCTGATGATTTTAAAAGATGCAGAGAGTCATTTTGAATCGAAAAGCTCTTGGTAGTAAACATTCTAAAGGCATTGGTTTTCGAGTTATTTCTAATTTAAGCTCGAAAAATTATTAATATTTCGGAAAATACACGTTTTTCTTAATTTGTCCATGGTTCTCCAGCAAAAACCATACGTTCATTGGAATGCTTGATCAAAAATATACAATTCATTCTTTGACAACAAAACGATTGGGCGAACGGTTCTCAAGAAAAGAGTTAAATGTTCTAATTGATATAAATATATATAAGAATCAAATATTTATTTTCGAGTTTTATTATCTTAGGAACATATTTTTTTATGACATAGATACTTTACAGAACTAGTTCCACCTTATATTTTATATACATCATAAGTAAATGATTCGTCATCCTTTGAAAACAGCTTTTTTTTCTTTATTAGAGAGGCTTTCAGCCTTTGGCTGGTTCGCCTCTACAAAAAAAACAGCTTCGTTTGTATCTTATTTTCCGAAATCGGAACAAAAGAGTTATACTTTTGTGTGGCAGCTATTATTATAGATTTTTTGAGAATATTGCTCCATTCTGTTACTCCTTGTTCATATTCTTCATATGATACCCAACTAAATGACATTTTTGATGAATTTTTATCACTTTTCTGATTAGACCAATCATACAATTCTTTTGCGCTTGTAATGGGATGTTCATGTTCTTTAGCGAAACTTGCATTTCCTGCCATTCGTTTTAATATGCCACCAATTGCATCGCATGGGCCTTTACCATGACTCATGAGAAGTCGCAAAAAAATGCCACTCTGCATCGACGTTATATTTTGTTTTGAACTTGCAAAGACTCGCAAAGTTTTTTCTATTTTTATATTGTGAGGCAACTTTTTCAACTCTATTGTTGTTTTCAAAAAACTCATTAATTTGGCAATGAACACCTGAACCGCAACAGTATCATGATGGAATACTTCCGATATTATGATGAAGCTGATGTTCTTAAGTGTTCCAGATTCTGAATAGTAAACAACGAAAGGATGAATGGTGGCTTGACTATCATTCCAATAACTACACGAATCACAAATTGATAAAGACGTGTTAAAACGAGCTTGACTGTTCAATATTTTTAATTTTGCAATAACGTTTTCGTTTAATTTGCGTAAGCTTGATGAGCACCAATGATCAGGAAAGGGTTTACAGCATTTGGGCTTGGTGTATTCCATTTTCACTTTATTCATCTTCACAAAATGCAAACTGTTACTAACACATCTGGAGTAGTGCAATCGTATTTATATACGAAAACAGATATTATAGGATATTGGTAGCTTATTTTACAAGTAGGTAGTGTTGCACGACAAACATATTTTTTTATAAAACATTCGGCAAGGGGGAACGTGTAGGTAGGCTAAGGTTTAGCGCTTGAGTTATTTATCCAATCGTTTTGTTGTCAAAGAATAAATTATATATTTTTGATCAAGCATTCCAATGAACATATGGTTTTTGCTGGAGAACCATGGACAAATTAAGAAAAACGTGTATTTTCCGAAATATGAATAATTTTTCGAGCTTAAATTTAAAATAACTCGAAAACCGATGCCTTTAGAATGTTTACTACCAAGAGCTTTATGATTCAAAAAGACTCTCTGCATCTTTTAAAATCATCAAAATACAAATATTTTGATAAATATTTAAATTAGAATTTTTATAAATAAATTAATCTACCATAAAAAATGATTTTTCATTTCTCCATCCTGGACCTTTTTTAAAAAGTTGCGTATTAACGTCAAGTTTCTTTAAAAAAAAAATAAAAAAAAAATCAACTCTTTTTTTTTTAAATTGAAATTTAATGTTTATTTTTAATTTTTTTGGTCAAAAAAAATTTTTTTTGTACAGTGGTAATTTTTTTTATGATGCATTTTCGATTCCCTACAACTCATTCTCAGACAGTTTTTCTATACAACCAACGGTTTCTGGGCTACAATGCTTCGAATAAAACCTATGCCAAAAGGCATACGCCCTTTTAGAATGTAACTCATGGGTGTAAAAAATCTCTCCATCTGTGAAAAATGCTCAGTTTGCTAAGTTAAATACGTGTGCAAAGTTTCATTCAAATCAAAAATGGTCGATATTCGACCATAGGTCATTTGGCGCGATCTTGTTCATATATTATAATAAACGATTTTTTCTTGGTTTGCTAGTTTACCTTACTTTTTTTTGCGGGTTTAAATTGATGCTTTACCTTACTAAACAATCCCAAGCCGTGGCGTGGCCTTTGCTGTACGTAAGAGTCGCTCCATTCTACTCGGTCCATGGCTGCAGTTCGCCAGCTCTGCAGTCTTCGTAGAGTCCGCAGGTCGTCTTCCACCTGATCGATCCACCTTGCCCGCTCCACCTCTCCGTCTAGTCTCTGACGGATTGGTTTCAAGGACCATCTTTATCGGGCTGTTGTCCGACATCCTTACAACATGCTAAGCCCACCGCAACCTGCCACTTTTAGCGGTGTGGACGATAGATGGCTCCCCAAGCAGTTCCTGCAGTGCGTAGTTCATTCGCCTTCCTCACACTTCGTTTTCCATCTGCAGTCCACCGAAGATGGTACGCAACACTTTCCGCTCGAAGACCCCAAGGGCACGTTGGTCCTTCACAAGTACAGTCCATTTCTCATACCCGTAGAGGAACACCGGTCTTATCAGCGTCTTGTTGATGATAGACTTGGTGCGGACGAATTATACTCGATTAGAGCTTCCTCCGGAGACCAAAGTATTCACGATTTCCTGCCATAATGCGTCGTTGAATTTTTTTTTCACATATCAATGCGCCGTCGTTGAATTTTTTTTTATCACATATCAATCGTTGTCGGTAGTTACCAGTGAACTCAGATACACGAACTCATCGACCACCTCGATTTCATCACCACCAACTTGAACTCGAGGTGGGAGGTGAGCACTGTCTTCTCGTGTACCCTTTCCTATCATGTGCTTCGTCTTCGATGAATTGATGACCTGTCCAATCCGTTTGACTTCGGTCTTTAGTCCGATGTACGTATCCGCCATCTTCACAAAGGTCCATGCCACAATGTCGATATCGTCGGCGAAACCAAACAGTTGAACCGATTTTTGAAATATCGTGTCACTCGTACTAATCCCCGCTCTTCCAATGACACCTTCCAGGGTAATGTTAACAGTAGGCACGAGAGACCATCACCTTGTCTTAAACCTCTTCGGGACTCGAGAGTGCCCCGATACTCGAACTACACACATCACTCGATCCATCGTCGCTTTGACCAACCGCGTTAGTTTTTCCGGAAATCCGTAGTCGTGCGTAATTTGCCATAGCTGGTCTCGATCGATTGTGTCGTACGCCGATTTAAAATCGATAAACAAATGATGTGTGGGCACATTGTATTCGCGGCATTTCTGCATGTCTTGCCGAACCGCGAATATTTGATCCGTGGTGGCGCGGGCACCCATGATCCCCGCCTTGAAGTGCCGGTTTACTAGTTTATGTTAGATCAAGTTTGTGCCAAAATTGAAGTTGTCTTGATTTTTAACTCGGACCAGATGGTATCCCTATACTAATATCAAATTAACGAAAACTTTGAAAGATTAATTTAACAAAAACATGTATTAACTTCACGTAGAGAAAAATGAATAATACAGGTCGGACTCGATTATCCGGAGACTCCATTATCCGGAATTCGATCATTTGGAATTTTAGACTCGATTATCCGGAATTTGGATTTTCTCGGTATTCGTTTTTAATTTTATTCCGAAATTTTACCCTTACCATCCCTACTGGCATATTTGTTACCATTTATGTCACTTCCGGCATGTTTGGGACATGTCCAAAATAACTGAAAATAATCAAAGTCCAATTTCTTTTTTTTTCGTTTCTCAAGATTCTAGCCCTTTTCGCCTCAGAAATAATTTCTGGCTGTGCCACTGCATCATACAAGTGAAAAAAAAGGAAATATTTCTTTTATGTTCGTTAACCACAAATTTGAATATTTTTTCTGTGATTTGATTATTCGCAAAACTCCATTATCTGGAATGAAAAATTTTCTGATGTTCCGGATAACCGAGTCCGATCTGTACCGTGTTCAGTTGATACATTTGATTATCGCCTGATTATGATTATATTCTGAAAGGAAGAATTTTTCCATCGAACATTCTTAGGTTGCTCGATACAGATTTTTTTGGCCTGTGATACAAACATTTGCGGAAAAAAGGAGAAAAATGAATGTGGCAACCCTGACTGTGAGACAAAACTGGATCAAGAAACGGAGATTCGATCTCCAAATCGTTCGCAAACTTCGCCTTTTGACGCTTTCTTGTTTCATTCACTTTTTTGTTGTTGTTAACTCCGTTGAGCTTCCAATGCTTCTGTTATGGGAAAATTCTGACCCTCGTATTTCATGTAGGCAATGTAATGTGATGTTTTCGAGGATGCGAATAATGAACACGGGCTGAGGATGTGATTTGGACTTAGAAAAAAAATTCCCTCGTCAAAACGGGACACGACCCCGCAATCTCCGATGTCGCATTTCGTTTAGCGGTAGGACTCAAAAGCTTTGTCTTCTCGAAAAAAATCTCCTTGCAAAATTTGACCTCAATCAGATTTTGAGAAGGAGACACCGAACAGTGGTCCAAGTTTTACCTACTTGTTTAACCGATGAAAAAATAATGTCTTAGAAATGCATGAACCGGCGAGATCTTTTGTTTTTTCTATTTTTTCTATTCTATAAAAATCGATTTTCTCAGATTTTATCTAAATAAGTTTTTTCAGATAGACAATTCAGTTGCCAAAAGTTCTTCTGGCGAAAGAGGTCCTTTCAAAGGAAAAAAGTTTTTCTAACAAAAAACTTTTTTTTCTCTAAAAGGACCCCTTCTTTCAGAATAATTTTTCAACAAGATGAAACAAGAGCCATCATTTCGGTCGTTGGTGATGTACTGCTATTATTATTTTTCAATAGTGAATATCAATAAATGCATCTTTCAACTGTCAAAACCAAGACCCTGGAGTTACTATGCGCAAGCTGTACTTTTGTTTCATGCCCGCTCTTCTTCAATTCAGTATAAGCACTTTAACAAGAAGATTGAATTTGTTAGAGAAAGTTTTGTTTCATAAATTTTTATCGCAAAACAGATTGTAAATTGTACATTTTGTGTTGATAAAGTGTAATAATTTTGAAAAAGACACAGTAAGCCTCTATTTCGGCAAGAATTTATATCATATTAGTTTGTCTCTTACATTTTCGCCCCTGGGGCAACTTTAAACGAGGATTTGGATCGAATATTTTTACATTGGAATTGGTTATTGTCATATAGAATTCATCATGGCCCGAATTTGTGTTAGAACGACTCCTACACGTTCAAAAGAAGCAGGAGGCAATAAATACCCGCACACCCACCGATATTGTGGCACTAAGTAAAACAGACTCTCACATGTGTCGTTATGCAAGAGCAGGGCCTCCTCGATATAAATTTTTGGCCTCAGTTTTGGCACAGACAAACAGACGAGCCACTCGATGACGATTTCTTTGTCCAGAAAAATAACGATTGTTTTGAAGTTTTGTTTATTAGGCAGTAATGCCACTGATGTTGCTAAAAATAAGCGTACACACTTATTAGCAAAAACAAAAGCCGTTTTTACGAAAATTAGTTGCACGGTTGGTTGTCTGTGGCTTTAGTATATGATGCACAATTCGGTAAGTCAACTCAACCCAATCGAATATTTGAAGTAACAGAGGCGTGAACGAACATTTAACACTTCAAAATTTAGTGCTTACCCCTGCTTTCCCTTAAAAGGCAAGATGAAATGAGTCGTAGTTAAAAAAAATCAAAGCGATTGACGAGTTTCGCAACTGAAAGGTAAAGCTTTTTTAGATAACCAAAAAGCTCAGTTAAAGTTTAGACGAATATTTCAAAAAGTGCTGAGTCCTCCTAATTCCCGCCGATGCTTACAGCTGTTTAGAAACAGTTAAAGTTGATTACCCAGTAGGCTGTCCCAAAAAAATCGATGCTGAAAATGTCAAGATGCTCAGCCCTAAATTGAGAGATAATGTTATTTATAGCATTTTTGTAGAACATTTCGACTTTCTAAAAAATCGTTTCCAGGTTGCCCAAACGTGATTTATGAAAAAATGACTTTTTCAAGCTACAAAACCACTCTTCTGCACTTTTTTCAAATCTGTTCGATTCCTAAGTTTTTCCATATATTTTATTATTTTTTTGGGTTTGTTTTTGAATATTTTGCATGGTTTGGTTCAGCATCACATTCAATTATTTGACTTGACTTGAACATCACAAAAAAGTGAATTTTACTTATAATTTTCAGAACACATATAAAATAATTTTTTGATCAAGAACTGAAATTTTTTAGCGGGGGCCTAGTGTTGTTGGTAACGTCTCCGCCAACCACGCTCGACGCCTGGGTTCGAATCCCACCGCCATAGGTGTCGATGGTTGTGAGGTGGCGAGATCCACTCACAACCAACCTAACTGGTCTAGATTCAATCCTAGCCGACACCGGGAGATTTTCTGAGGCGAAAAATCTCTGGGATCACGCCTTCCATCGCATGAGGAAGTAAAGCCGTTGGCGCCGGTCCGTTAATAAACGGGTCGTGAGTTAGGGTCCTGGGTGTGGAGTCGCCTCCCTGGGCGTCGGTGATTGGCCACAACAGTGGCGGAACTAGATCGACGGAAAATAAGCGAGAATAAAAAAAAACTGAAATTTTTATTGCAAAGCGGGATTCAAGACGAAAGTTTACATGAAAAAAGATCCTTGAAATCTTATCGGGGGGCTAAGATATTGGCGTTTTTACATGTGATAGGAAACTATGCATTTTCTCAAAAATGCCACTAAAGCTCAAAATCTCCATTGCACAGTGTTTTATTTTGCCGTTTGTGCGTATAATTTCCTAAATAGTGATTCAAATGTTGATTATAGCCATAAGGTATGTTCGGAAAAGCTTCAGGATATTCAAAAATGCATCTTTTAATGTAGAAAGATGGGTGATTAATCCACCAATTAGTGAGATAAAAAATTTACTTTTTAATCAGAATAAGATAGACGACTTCGACAAAGTTTTAGGTTATCTGAAAACATGAAACTTTACCGAAGACATCATGTTTCTATCTCTTACATATTACGAGCAACATTGAGTTTTCTTTTAGAAGGCAATTAAAATCACAATTTTCGTTCTAACTTTTTTCGTGCATTTTTCCGAATTTTTAAACCTTCTACTAAGTTATCAGTCATCTAAAATTGCATTTGTTTTCTGAACATTGTTATTTTCTATGTTTTTTCGCCAATATCTCAGTTACCCGATAAGATATCAAATATCTTTTTTCAGGTAAATTTTCGTCGTAAATCCCGCTTTGTAATGAAAATTTCAGTTCTTGATCAAAAATTGTTTTTATTTGTGTTTTGAAGGGTTTTATCTGAAAATTATTAGAAAAAATTTATTTTTTGTGATGTTTAATGGGCTCTGGGAGTCAAAAAACTGAATGCAATGCTGAACTGAACCATGCAAAATATTCAAAAACAACCCCACAAAAATAAAAAAAATATATGGAAAAATTTAGGAATCGAACAGAATTGTAAAAAGTGCAAAAGAGTAAGTTTGTAGCTTAAAAGTCATTTTTTCATAAATCACGTTTGGGCAACCTGAACACAATTTTTTAGAAAGTCGAAATGTTCTACAGAAATGCTATAAATAACATTATCTTTCAATTTAGGGTTGAGCACCTTGACTTTTTCAACATCGTTTTTTTTTGGGACACCCTATTACGCAGCTAATTAAGTTAGATTTCGCAGGTTTAGCAACTAAACCGCTGTCTATTTTGGTTGAAGCCAACAACCAGGTTTTCCATAACAGAGAGGATCAAGCCAATTGGTTCCCAGATTTTCAAGTTGATGTTTTTACAGAAATGGTTTAACAAATGAAGCTGGAGAGAGTGGCCACCCTGTAAATTATTACTTTGGTCGCATGATTACTACTGCATTTCCAAATTGTTTGAATGTTTAGTTTCGGATTTGCATCATAAAAGGTCTCGAGGTATGTTGCTGGTCTAAAAAGCCAGTCGTCGTAGGTTTCAATCCAGTTCGGAAGAGAGACATTTAGTGTCGTAGTGCTAACCGCGCAATTATATTGTAAAATATAACGGTGAACTGTGAGATATGTGTCAAATAAAAACACAAGGGTAAATTTCGAATCGGAATATACCTGGGATTTGCTTCCGCATCACATAAAAGCAACGTACTGCCCGCACGACTCATCCCAAGCTATTTTTTCGAAGCGACTTTTTTGGTCGCTTCGAAACAATAGCTTGGGATGAGAGAACCTTTCTTTTTCAAGATATTATCTTGATTACTGTCAGGCGTCCTTATTTGTGATGTTATTTCCTGTAGCACAACAAATACTCCTTCCAACCTCGTCTGATAATTTGATCGAGAAATCAAAAAAGAGACTTTTAGGTGAAACAGAGACCATTTTAGAAGAAAAAAGAGACTTTAGAGACCTTTCGTTGAAAAAAGAGACTTTTTATAGACAAGCTTTAAAATAGAGACCAAGTCTCTAAAAAGAGACCTGCTACCAGTCTTGCCATTGTTGATGGATTCCTTACAGAAGAAAAACATGTAGGACTATTCGGAGACAAAATAGAATAGTATCCTGAGGAACAATCAATGAATATAGTATCCTGAGGAACAATCATTGAATGAAATTTTGAGAATTATTCCATGATCGATGTATAGCGTTCAAATCGCCGATTATGAAAAATTTTGAACGATTTCTGGTGAGTTTTTGTAAATCACCTTTAAAATAGTTTTTGTGCTGGTGTGTATTGTAATGGTAAATATGCTGCAGCAATGAATAAAATCCCAAATTCAGTTTGAACTTCAATTCCCAAAGTTTCAATAACTTTCGTCTCAAGATGGGGAAGAGCACGATGTTTGATTCGACGATGAATAACAATTGCAACTCCACCACCAGAATCCTGAATCCTATCATATCTATGAACCACGTAATTGATAATATTTTAATTTGATGTTAGGTTTCAAAAATGTTTCAGTAATAATTGCAATGTGCACATTATTTACTGTTAAAAAAATTAAAAAGCTCATTCTCATTGGCATTCATTCCAATTGAAAATTTTGATTGTTTTATTTAAAATCATTGCTAAATTTTAAATTAGAAACAATTTTAATTGTAAAATTTGTTCCAGGAGGTTGTATCCCAGACACAACCGCATAACCGACGTAGAACTACGCACAGTATATTAGGGAGGACCCTACTCTGGAAAGTTGAAAAATAATTAATTTTTGTGATAATTGGAAAATTGGATGTTTAGAGAAAGGTGAAGTGTTCGGGCGTTTTGGCTATTGATTAAGGTATATTAGAAGATGTACATAATGTACCGTGCGGCAAATATAGTGAGTATTACGCTATTGGCAGTGTTTTTCTCGAAACTATGTTTTTTTCAACTAGTGGTAAGTTTTTCTCAGCATCTACAAACCAATTTGGCTAAAGTTTTACAGGCAGCTGTAAAAAAATTTCAGCCAGATTGGCGCAGTGGATGATGAGAAAAACACCCCACCTGTTGAAAAACATGGTTTTGAGAGTTACGCTGACAGCAGCGTAATACTCACTATGTATGTATCCAACACATGCAAATTATATCTCCAAATATACATTAATCGATAGGCAAAATACTCGAACACATCACTCTACTCTAAACATCCGAAAAAATTACGGATTTTTTCATTTTTCAAACTTCCAATGTAGGGTCCCCCCTTAACAAACTTTGCACGTTTCGTGCCGTGCTGGAGTACAAAATATATGGCTGTGTGATCTGGAACCTCCATGGTTAAGAAAATTCCACATCTATCGACCCATTTCAACAGAACAATATCCCCGTACCTTTCACATGCTAAGCGAGCGCTTTACCTTGAACTACAACAGCCATAAGGTTAGAAAAGGTTTTTACTACTGTAGTAAATGCTGCTAGCTTGATATGAATGAGAACAACAGCGAAAAAAAAATTAACATGCAGTGACGCTTCATATTTGATTTTTTTTTTGCAATTGCAGTGCTATAGGCTTCTAATTCGCATATGAAAAACCTAAATTAATCCACCTAGCGGTCAGACCCAGCCTTTCTCATTTAAACTTTTATTTGTTTGAATAGATTTAGATGAACGCTTCAATCCAATATGTATATTCAATAATGTATATTCACTCTTTAGGTTCTAAAATATTGAAGTTGTAATCTATACATATAAAAAGTCAAGCCGGTCTGTCTCTCTATCTGATCCATATAGGCTCGAAAACTACCGAACCGATCGAAGTGAAAATTTGTATTAAGGGGTTTTTAGTGCCGATAAAGGTTCCTATGATAGTTTGAGACCCCTCCCTCTTCTGGAAGGGAGGGGTCCCATACAAATGAAACATAAATTTCTGCACAACTCAAGAACAAACCAAGCAAATGAATTGACATGTGAATGTTTTAAGGGGTAACAAATATGTCAGTACTAGTTGGACGCCCCTCCCTTTTCTGAAAGGGAGGGGTTCCATACAAATGAAACACACATTTCTGCTAATCTCGAGAACCAATCAACTAAATGGAACCAAATTTGGCAGGTAAATGTTTTTAGTGGTAAAAAAATATGTTCATAATATTTTGACACCTCTCCTTCTTTTGGAAGGGAGGGGTGCCATACAAATGAAATACAAATTTCTGCACATCTCGAGAACTAACCGAATAAATGGAACCAAATTTAGCATGTGAATGTTTTTAGTGGTAACAAATTTGTTTCATAATCGACCTCAGGCAAAATTTTGGATTGTAAGATGGCAACTTCCGGTTTATGGAAAACAGCCAAAAATGGCCGATTTCAACCCAATATAATAATATCCGGATCTAGAATGATACACAGGATTTAAAATCGATTTGAAATCCAAAATGGCAACTTCCGGTTTCGGGAAAACAGCTGCAAACGACCAAATACCACGCAATATGGATATTACCGGAACCGTAATGATGCACTGGAGCCACAAATTGACTTCAGACAACATTTTGAATTGTAAGATGGCAACTTCCGGTTTCTGGAAAACGGCCTGAAATAGACAATTCCCATCAAATATGAGTATCTCCGGAACCAGAAAGATGGACAGAAGCTTTAAATTGATCACAGGCACAATCTTGAATTTTAAGATTGTGACTTCCAGTATCTGGCAAACAGCCGGAAATAACCAAACACCATTCAATATGGATGTTTTCGGAACCAGTGTTACGACCAGATGACAGAAATTGATTTCACAGGCAATTTTAAAGTCCAAAATGACGACTTTCGGTTTCTGAAAAACAGCCCAAAGTGACCAAATACCACCCAATAAGAGTATCTCCGGATCTAGAATGATATACAATGGCAGCCGGTTCCAGGGAAACAGCCGAAAATGATCGAATAACACTCAATATGGGTTTTTCTTCAACCACAGCTCAGGTGCCAGAAATTATCTTAAATACCATTTTGAAATCCAAGATGCTGAGTACCGGTTTGTGAAAACAGCCTAAATAAGAAAAAAAAAAAACAAATACTATCCAATATGAGTATCTCTGGAACCAGAATGATGCAATGAGCTAACAATTGACCTCAGGCACCATTTTAAATTGCTAAATGGCAACTTATAGGAAACAGTCGAAAATGACCGAATGATGCTCAATATGGATATTTCCGTAATCAAGATGGTGCATAGAAACCAAACACTGACCCTGGACACCATTTTGTATTTAAAGACGACCACTTTTAGTTTCTGGAAAACAACCAAAATAACTAAATACCTCCTAATATGAATATATTCAGAATTAAGGCGATGTACAGAAGCCAAAAGTCGAGGATGTTGTTATTTCGATAAAACCAATTATTTTAAACGATTTGTTATTTGATTTTGATCATATCCTATGGCCGATTCGTCGTGCATTTGGAGACTTTAAACACATCGCAAGGAATCAATGAGTTTGGAACGCTCAAATAGTACGATACCACATTTAAATTATGTTGAGGCCTCATATATCGATCAAAGCAGGTATAGCTTTCAATAGTCTTTGAATTTCTTTTCTTTCCATAACTTTTGAGCCACATATCAAATTATTATGAAGTTTGTTATTTGTAAGTTTGATAGATGACTCGCTCGTATGACACAAGTTATGTTCAAATAAGTCATGTAATCTTTGTGATAATAGACTTTCGTTATTTTATTAACAATTTTATACATAACGGTTGCTTAAGTTCGATTACAATCAAAGGAAATGGGAACGTATAGGGCAGCCAAACTTTGAAACCACGTGTTCAATCATAATTCATCAGTTAACCCTTAACTAGCCCGCTCATCTGATAATAATATTAATCAATTCGGTTGTGTAGTTTCTGAGATAATAAAGTTTCGTGATTTTCACATTCGGTATATTACAGACGAAGTTACTGTTCGATTAGAGTAAAATTCAATAGGGTGTTATGAGGCAGCTAGACCTTTCATTTGACACCAATTTTGTGGAAATCGGGTCAGCCATCTCTGAGAAAAATGAGTGAGTCCAAGTAATCTTCGGAATATGTTCCTTTTCATAGCTGGATTTCACATTTTTAAACATAACAGGCAAAGTAATAGTCCGATTGCAAAAAAAATCAATAGGGTCTTATGGGGCAACTAGTCCTTCCATTTGGCACTGATTTTATGAAAATTGGTCCAGCCATCTCTGAGAAACATGAGTGAGATTAAACAGTCTTCAGAACACGTTTCTTTTCTTAACTTTTGAACCACGAATTCAATCTTTATAAAATTCAAAAGTTAAGGGTTTTCAGGTAGCCCGTTCATTTGAAACTAATTTTGTTCAAATCGGTGGTGTGGTTTTAGAGATAATGATGTTTCAAGATTTTTACATTTTGATACATAACCTCTGAACTATTCATCCGATTACAATGAAATTGAATAGGGTCGGCAAGACCTTTCATTTGCAATTAATTTCATGAAAATCGGTCCAGCCATCTCTGAGAAAAGTGAGTGAGAATAAAAATCTGCACATACACACACATACAGAAAATGCTCAGCTCGTCGAGCTGAGTCGAGTGATATATGCCATTCGGCCCTTTGAAGCACATTTATATCTTCGGTTTTGCAAGTGATTGCTATACCTATAGGCAAAAATACGATATCAATGAACGAACAGAAAGAAATTACTGTTGAAATCTGGCGCTCGAGATCTTTCGAAAATACGATTAATCTTCAATCACTTGTTTTTTTTTTGCTTTAAGAAAGGCACAGTTTTCTGTTCAAAATCTGTAGAGGAATAAAGGCAATCTGACAACACGCACTGGGAAAGCTGTTTCCACATTCAGTAAATTAGATAGCCGCGACACAATTTGATTGCTAGTATTAACTTTCAATAGCCTGTTTATTTGCCTTGAAAAAGGCATTTTACTGTTCAAAATTAGATTTGCTGATGGCAACCTATGTGCTGCCCCGAAAATGGGGGAATAGCGACACTCTGACGACACATGCTGAAAAGAACCGCGCTGCTACTGAGACATGTGACCATTATCAACCACCGGGCAAGTGATTTGTTTAATCGTAAATCAGCGATCAAGCAACCCGCTGCTACTGTTGCAATCCGCTCCTGCTACTGTCAACGTTTTGGACGGTCCGTCCAGTTCACCTTCCGACTAAGAAATGTAACTGAATTCACCAGAAACACTCTTTTATAGCCGAAGGGTGCTACGAAATTTTGTATCCAGCGAATAAACACACACTCTCACACGGGTTGAATATACTCCCGTTTTCATGACCTTTCAGGTCATCAAATCACGAATGTTGTTTTCCGACAGAATCATGACCTGTGACTCATGATCTCATGATGTCAACCCCGAATATCATGAGCTATGAAAAGCGTTTTCAAGAATGTGACTCATGGATATTATGAGCGTAACAAATCGCTGTCGCATGGACTCATAGAATCATGAAATATGACTCATGATACCATGGGTTGGACTCTAAATATCATGAGCTACTCAGAGCGTTTTTATAAATACGACTCATGACTGCTAAAAACGTAACACATATCTGTCAAACTGTGCGCCGGTATATTCAGTGATTGCAAGTTTAGAAACCGTGATTAATACCGTAGGTGGACTAGCGTATTTCATGTGCAAAACAAGGTTTTCGCGAGTGAACGTGTTGATAAAACATAAGACGAGTGTCCGGTTTCATAAATTTACTCAACACAGTATTATCAAGTGCGGTTGAAACTGAAACAACTGTGGCAGAGAACATACGATTGCTGCTAGAATTGATGGATAAGAAGCTGTGCGGCGAGTGTCATCTGCCTATTATTGATTTGAAACCAGTGCCCGCGGTTTCTGCGATGCCTTTTGTCACATCGGCTAGCAATGTTGTGAAATTAACGGTCGTGCCCACAAGGATTTGTTCGCACAAGGGAAGGCAATGCTTATTTGTCCCGCCTGTAAAGATAAATTAGGCGGTAGAAGAATTCGTGCCTATTTTGCCGAAAAACTAAATAATGTGCCGGCTGTGCCAACGAATGCTGTTCAATTTAAACAGCTGTGTGTGTACGTAATTCTGCAAGCCGCGGCAGTAACTCGTTCGATTTGAATGATCTTTCGGTTGCATCTATTCGCTTCGCATGAACTGTAAACTGCAGATTGGTGAAATACCTGTGTGTTCTCCAACCAGGTTTTCTGACAAATTTTGCTAGCGGAAATTTGGAACTGTAAACTATCTTGACACATCACTGAAGTTGAGCATAATAAAGACTTGTTTTTTTACGTGGAACTACATTTCTCAGGAAGATCGGCTACATTGGGGTGAAAATGAAAATATAAAAACGGAAAAGGGGACAAAATTGGTGTTTTTAATGCTTATAAGCCGCTTAGTTTCCAACGCATTCCCGTCGTTTTTGTAGCAATCAATTGAAAACTATCCACGCATGAGCCCCCAAATACAGACAATTGTAATTTGATTATTTGAACTATTGTAGGTAGCGAACGGCTTCGGCAGTGGTTAAGATTGCTGCAGAAAACCTGCCGAAGCCTTTCGCTACCCTACTATTGAAAATTGTTAAAATAACAAGAAATAAAACAAAATTTATTAAAAAGTCTTGAAAAAGCAATCAGTTTACTAGTGAAGGATGGGTGCTATGTAGCAGCGGGCAGCAGCGATAGCAAGATAGTAGTAGCAGCGTCAGCGGTAAGTGTAACGGTATTATCTTTTCTAGTAAAAAGCTGCTTATGTGCGGTAGCGACAATTCCTCCAGTGAAAAACTGCCGTATTTTGCCAACACACAAACGGGGGTGTTGGCAATCAAAATCTGTCTGTCGTCAAATTTTTAGTTCGAAAACAGCTTTTAATGTCAGGAATAGCACAGAGATGGGATCAGCATCATATCCTAAATTGAATTAAAAAACTAATTGTCCTTTTAAGGATGAACTAAATAGTCAATTGAAGAGTTAAAATTTTGTCGTTCATACATTACACCTTAATCAAAATGTTGGTGTGCCTTGATATAGACGATTGTAAATTCGATATGATCTTCATGTCTCAGTACGAGTTCGAAATTAAGATGTGCACCAAGGAACAAATAACTGAGTGACCAAATTTTTTATAAGTAGACCCTGTTGAAGTTTTCCACAATAATGCGAAGGAACCCAGCTTAGAGCAACCATCAACGTCAAACATTAGTTCTACTATTCAGGATGTCCATGATGTTCAACATTGTGGTCCCCGTGGTTCTGTGGTTAGCGGTGTCGGTCGGCTAGCTCTCCCACACGGTTGTGATATCGGGTTCGATTCCCGATCAGGTCGAGGAACTTTTCGAGCTGGAAATTTTCTCGACTCAGCACTGGGGCACGGTGTATCGTTGTACTTATCCTACAACATACAAAATGTGCCGAAAACAATATCGATAACGAATTCTCTCAACTAATCTAGTTGATCGAGACCGCATTAGCCCCCAGGCTAGCGTGCGATATTGTTGTTGTTATGATGTTCAACATATTGCTTTCTGAGAGAATTTGAGGCGACATTTTGACGACAACTTATAAACATTTAAGCATCTGATAAGAACAGCTTTTACTACATTTTCACAGTTTACCTAACTATAATCGATCCGCTGCATCATGCCACGCCATTCCGATGCGTCTTGAAACAATTATTTTTGGCTGGTCGTGCTCGCAAGTAGGGGAGTGCACGCAAATAAGACCGTAAATAGGAGTGTGTGTCCATGGTTTCGGGAGCGAAGAAAACTCGCAAGCGTCAACACTCGGTGGTGTGAAATTAAGGAAGTGTGAAAGAACGAGAGACAGTTCGAATGGTGGAGGTACTCCATTGTGTGTGTGATTTCGGTAGCGGTGAGAACACTACTTGGAGTATCGCATGCTCGTTTAGAGCGAGTTTAGCAACACTGGAGCATACAACCATAAGCCATTTGTAGTTAAAAAAAACTTCAAAACAAGTTGTTTTCCTTGTTTTGTGTTGCGAAATATTTTTTTTTGTGTATACTTTTATCGGTAAGATAAAACTGTTATCTGCAACTTTTCTGAAGAAGTCACACCGATCAAACCGTTCTGTCTCTAAAAATATTTTTTAACCATCCATAAGGCAATCCACGGGTGACGTTTCACTACTTGTACGTTTGTAATTGTTTTTTCAAGTTGCAAAACCAAAACACAACCAAACACAAAATCTTTTAATGCCGGAAAAAAATCTAAAGTGATATTTTATTATTGGGTAAAGGATTGTCACTAACCATACTGGAGCAACCGATCGTTTGTTTTTCGTGCTTTTCGATCCGGGTTGCATCCAAGTTGCGACCGTTCGAACATACCTAAGGCTGTCAAAAGTTGAAAACTAACTGAAATCAGCTGACCGCACCTGTCTCGTCGATTGCCTTAGCAACATCCATAAATTACGTAACGCTAAAAACCCAATTTTTGGACCCCCACCCTCCCATATGTAACGAAAAGTAACGCCAAAACCTACCCCCCATAAAAATTACGTAACGCTGTAGAAGAATATGCCAAATAAAAATGCTCATATTTGGAAAGTCTCTCCATGGATTTTTTGTTACGTAACGCCGATCTTACCTCCCCCTCCCCTATATAACAAATCGTAATGCCAAAAAATATATCCCCTCTTCCTCCTATAGGTATTACGTAATTTACGAATGCCGCCAAATTATTCGTGACCAAAAACAAAGAATAATAATAGCACAAAATGACATCTTCAGCCCATAAGAACATCTATGCAAAGTGCAAATGCAATGCTATGCAAATGACATTTAAAAAAAATAGATGAGAAACATTTTGTGTTCTCTAATGTCATCGATAAAGATTTACAGTACTTTTTTCAGAAAAAATAAAATCCGTTAGGAAAAACGATCAAAAATGGTTGAAATGTTATGTTAAATTGATTAGGGTATCGAACGTCTTTGGCAGGTTTTTGCATAATACTGCTGCAGAAAAGCTGCCAAAGAAAACTTATTAATTTATGTTTTACTTTGTTTTGCCGTGCAAATCATAAATAATACTGACTGTCGAACTTGTTACTACAAACGCAAATCCCGTAACGGTTTGGCATCTAAGACCGTGAACAAAATCTGATCTTTTACGATTTTTAGTTTTAAGTTGAAAAATTATAATTTCAATACTTCATAATCATGGATCAAATTCCAACTTATCAGAGTGATGAATCCAATTCAAAGTTTATGAACTTTATCCTAAGTTTAATGAATTGAAATAAATTACTGACTTCATAAACCAAAACACGAGCTCAAATATAATGTCTAATTTCATTCGTGGAACGCTACATCACATGAATTATATTTTCAGTTTCGTGATCGATAAATCATGACATTAAGATTTAATGAACCAAAGTGAAGTTTCATAAATTAAACGGACACCCAGTCCGCACAAATGACATGTTGGTGACCTTTAAGAGAAGGTTAATATTCGTATTAGGAATATTTTCTGTAAATGGTCAGGAATGCTGAAAAAGCGTCGAAATGGCGGGGCTTAGAGCCTTATACAATATTCTGCATTTACATGTTTTCAACTGTTTGATATTTATAGGAGAAACCAGACACGTTTCTCATTTTGTTTTAAGTTGTCCTCGCGAGTCGTATTTTTATCAACACGTTCATGAATATTTTTCGTACAAATTTCTAAAATAAAATAGACTGTTTGTGACCAGCTCCCGAACATTGCTATTTAATTTCTTTTATTTCGCTGATAAAATTTAGAAATGATTGAACATGTACATATTAGCAATAACATAGAACAAGTTGAATTTGCGATGAATGCCAAAAGCTATTTTCAAATGCAACCCCATTTTCATGGAGAAAGTATGTCGCCTACCCCTTAAAATTTTCGCGCGCCTTCCCAAAAATTAGGTTTTAGATAGTATTCGTAAAATTATAAATATTTTAGAAACACTAAAAATGAAATTTATTGTTTTTTTAAGCGTTTGTCTGTTAATGGATAACTCTTGTTGTAATTTTGTTACAAAATATTTGAAAATTATCGAGGAAAACTTCTAAATCATATTATGGTTTAATTTTGTAATATATGTACTACTTTCTTCAAGCATTGCCTCCATTTTAGTGAGCCAACAAACTTAAGGTGCTCGTCACCAATTCTTGGTGACTTTCGTAAAAAAGATGCATTCCTCTTACTAACGGTTATGGATCATTTCTTTATTCTTCAATGAACATCAATTAATACGGGGACTCTTTTGAGACTAATCGAACGTTAGTTTCAAGAAATACGTGACCTTATTAATTTCAACTAATCTTTTCGAAGCTACTTGATTAAAAAGGATAGTTACTAAAATTCCG
Source organism: Wyeomyia smithii (assembly GCF_029784165.1). NCBI lineage: Eukaryota > Metazoa > Arthropoda > Insecta > Diptera > Culicidae > Wyeomyia > Wyeomyia smithii. The sequence continues at coordinate 168,772,451 of NC_073696.1, read as the reverse complement.
CGAAATTTTTGAAAAGATCACATATTCATAACAACATTCGACATATTCTTTACAAAAGTCACGGTGACTCAAAAGTAACATTTGTTGATTGAAGCCCGATGTTCATTTTTCTGATATTTATTTAAACTAGAAGAGATGATTACCAAAATCACTGCGACAATGTTAATAACATATAAGTTTTTTTCAAAAGGTCACAAATTTTATTGAACAAAACTTTTGACAAATATTCTCACATAGAAGTCACAGTGATTAACAGGGGAAACTATTCCCATGAAGGTCACCATGAAGTTATCAGAAAAATTTAAATGTACCTTTTAATGACTTAGTGACTATTCTAAGATAACATAACATTTGTATTTCAATTTATCGCCGTGACTACTTAATGGAAAAAATAATTTCGTTTCACAAGTGGAATAATTTCGCCTGTGACCCTTCAGAGAAGAATAAATAAATTTTAGTTCAATTATCACAGAGACAAAATAAAAGAAAAATTTGTTCTTTAATCACAGCGCTAGTGTCTTTTGTAAGAAAACTAACACAAGTTTTTCTATAAAAAGTAATGGTTACTCGCGTACAAAAACAATTTCCATATTATTTTTAAAACATTCGGGGGACAATTGTAAGAAAAAAGTCTTATTTTATTTGTGACTCTCGTGCGGATTGGGCAATTTCGTGAATCGGATCGCACAAATCATGATTTCATGAAACTAGCCCAATCAATCACGCGTTCAATTCATGGTTTCCTAAATCAAAGCAAGGTTTTATAAATCGAACGCCCGATTTCATGAGTCAAATGCTATATGTCCCGACTCGCAACTCATGATTTCATAAATCAAAATCATGGTTCCAAAGCCAAAGCAAGAATTCATAAATCGAACGCCCGATTCCATGAGTCAAATGCTATATGTCCCGACTCGTAACTCATGATTTCATAAATCCAAATCATGGTCCCAGTAGCCAAAGCAAGAATTCATAAATCGAACACCCGATTCCTGGAGTCAAATGCTAAATTGCATGACTCGTGACTCATGATTTCACGAGTTCAGCTCATAATTTCATGGGTTAGAATAAGCCAAAGCAAAAATTCATAAATCAAACACTCGATTCCCGGAGCCAAATGCTATATTTTATGACTCGCATTTCATGATATCATAAATCACAATCATGGTTCCATGAGTCAAAGGGAGATTTCAGAAATTGAACGCCCGATTTCATGAGTCAAATGAGTCAAATTTTATGACCCATAGATCATGGTTTCAATCCAAATTGCTCATGATGTCAGCAAAACAGTAACGCACGGGGTGCGTTACGAACAATTGGCTCATGATTCCATGAGTCTTTACTCATGGTGTATATTCATACCATGAAAATACATCCAAATCATGAAATCATGAGTCATTTTGCCCGTTTTCGAGATTTTATTTCTACCCGTGCACACACGCAACGGTTTTAGCCCGTATCTTATTGCGGTTTGTAACATCAAGCGATTTCATTTGCTCGCTGTTGCGTGTTGCATCATGTTGCAACTTGGCAGCTGGGAGACGACGAAATTCTGTTCATGCTGATTGATTGAATCGACTTCATATTACCTCTGCATAGTCGAACTAACTACTTTTGTGAATGCGTTCTAACAGGGCAGTTTATTATTCGAAGTCGGTTATGCTGATCGCAGTCTTTGCGCTGCCCTACCGTGAGGGGTTAACTGAATAAAGTAAAAATTAGACAACTACAACAGAATTTGATTGCATCCCGCACAGAATGTCCGCATGTGTTGATGCCAGAAAATTATTAACCTTCAATTATTCGTTTATTTGCCTTGAAAAAGGCATTTTACGGTTTAAAATCGGTTGCTGATCGCAACCTTTGAGCTGCCCTAACAGTGGGGGAATTAAGATACACGGACAACATGCACTGTGGAAGCTATTTCACATTCAGTAAATTAGACGGGCGTCACAGATTTAAATTGCTAGGATCCAACACAGAACGCTTGCTTGCGTTGTCAAAAATTATTAACTTTCAATGACTTGTTTATTTGCCTTGAAAGAGGAATTTTGATGTTCAAAATTTGCTTTCCTAATGGCAATCTTCATGATGCTTCAACACGGGGTGAATAATGGCAGTCTGGCGACACACGCTGAGGAAAACCGCGCTGCTACTGAGACGTGATGACCAACCCCAGGGCAAGTGATTTGTTCAATTTGAAGGCAGCCACAGGCGCAACCCGCTGCTATATTCTGTTACCGCTGAGTGCTGATATCTGCTGCTACTGCTGTCAAAGTTGTGGACGGTCCATCCAGCTCACCTTCCGACTAATGAATGAAGCTAGTTTTCCCAGAAACACTCTTTTATAGCCGAAGGGTGCTACGAAATAGGCCACGCCTTTCAGTTTAGTTGTTCCATTCCCTAATGTTCTTCAGACAAATTAGGCCGTTACAAAATTTATTTTCATTTTATGTCACCCCCTCCTTCAAAAATCTTGAATACTGGAAGGGGAAGAAAAAAAAAGCTCAAACCGTTTTGTTAATTTTATTGGTTTTCCGACAGCATAAATGCTTTATTTAGCAACAAACAAGTCCAGTGACAGCGAGAGTGTCGTCAAAAGGCAAGCGAAATAAATAAGAATAATAATAAAGTGTTATTTTTCAACATTTATTTGAGTGCAAGTTACAAACGTCATAAGTTGCACACAAACTTTGATCAAAGATATTTCTTTTTTTTCGTCTCGGTGTTATTTATTTTTTGCCACCCCCTCTGCTAACTTCGATAACCTTGGACATAAAAAGAATTCGAAATTTGTATCAGCCTTATTCCACAATTCGCATATGATTTTTGTATCCAGCGAATAAACACCGATGGTGCTCTCACACACGCAACGGTTTCAACCCGTATCTTATTGCGATTTGTAACATCAAGCGATTTCGTTTGCTCGCTGTTGCGTGTTGCATCATGTTGCAACTTGGCAGCTGGGAGACGACGAAATTCTGTTAATGCTGATTGATTGAATCGACTTCATATTAGCTCTGCATAGTCGAACTAACTGCTTTTGTAAATGCGTTCTAACAGGGCAGTTTATTATTCAAAGTCGGTTATGCTGATCGCAGCCTTTGTGCTGCCCCAACAGTGGGGAGGATTAGGTAAATAAATAAAGTAAATTTTTTGACCGCGACAGAATTTGATTGCTAGGATCCAGCACAGAATGATTGTGTTATTGCCAAAAAATATTAACCTTCAATTACTTGATTATTTGCCTTGAGAAAGGCATTTTGCAGTTATAAATCTGTAAAAGCTGTTTTCTCATTCAGTAAATAAGACGGCCGCGCAGATTGTATTTTATTGGATTCAGCACAGAATGTGCTATTGCCAAGGTAAAGCAAAACTTCATTGCGGACAGAAGGCCGAAGCCCTTAACTGGCAAATCGAGACGTTTGGTGCTACCACGCTGCTGCTGTGTACTGTGATTTGTTTGGCGCAACCCGCTACTGCTACTACCGCAAATCGCTACGCTGTAGCTCACTAGTTATACTATTCTGTCGACCTTTTTAGGGAAAGGCAGCGAGCGACCAATCAGAGGACGTAATTTTCGTTTCAACTAGGCTTGACAATTATCAATAGTACAATAGTTCGTGCAATCAATCAACAATTTTCTACATTTGGGTGGATGCGTGTATAATTTTCCAATCAATTGCTGCAAAAATGGAAGCAATCGGTTGAAAACAAACCGATTTATAAGCATTTAAAAAGGGACAATTTTCGTCCCCTTTTCGTAAATAGTTTTCCTACTTACATCCCTATGTGGTAGGCTTAAGAAAAACGTAGTTCTACGTCAAAATATTTTCGGTAGCAATATTAGCTGGGGTAATAGGTGTATTTTCATTTCTACCGTGTTTTGCTTACCTCCCATGTAAACGGTCATTTTCGAACAACCAACATTAGGCGGTAGAATGTTCGAGCTACCTGTAACCTGTGCATATGTTAAGCGAGTATGCAAAGGAGTAGAAAAAGTGGGCGATACTGGTACGCTTGGAGAATTATGTTTTGAAGTTTGTTTTGATTGGGAAATTGAATTTTGTTTACCTTGCCTTGCCTTAACAATTGCTAAACGGACTGGGCATTGATAAAAATTTGACATATGATTGCCGTTACAATTCGCACAGCGAAAATTTTTACTCTCTTTCACAGGACAAGTGTCCTTTTTGTGAGAAGTCTCCACAAATAAGGCATTTTTGGTCCATGTTACAGAATTTTGAACCATGGCCATAACGTTGGCAAATACGGCATTGGGTGATACGCTTTTCACCTCCGCCAATCTTTCGATATAATTTCCATTTCACTCGCACATTATGGATAGCATGTGCTTTGTCAAAAAATTGGTGCGGTTAAAATCAATTAAATAATTAACAAGGGAAATTCCAGCTCTCTGACTGTTTACGTCTCGTGATTTTTGTTTCATTAGAATTACTTGGGTAGGGGCTATGCCAAGTAATTCTGTTAAAGTAAGTTTGATATCATCAACGGTTTGATCGTTGGTGAGACTTTTCAATACGACCTTGAAAGGCTTGGCGCTAGTGTTATATGTAAAAAATTGGTCTCTTCGGCCAATTTGATAAGTAACTTTGACATCGGAGAGAAACGTAGAAAGTTCTCTTTTAAAAATGTTATATTCAGAAGCAATAGTTACCACAATAGGTGGAACTTTCTCTTTTTTTGAAGAAAATTTCAGTTTGAATAATTTTACTTTCGAAAATTTCAATTTCGCCGGCTTCTTGCTCAGGCAGAATATCAAATAAATTTTCATTGCATAAACTAGTGTCAGAAAGAGATGCCTATCTTTTCCTCCCCGTAGCGATGATTGGTTTGTTTTTTCGCCCTTTCAGGTGATACGAAAAAAATTCACAAATAATATCAAATTAATCTTGAGGAAGAAAGAAATAGGTAGTCTTGAGAAAGACTGATATAAGTTAACTTCCAGGTAATCTTTAAAAGACACACTGACAAAACATAAACTTTGAAGCTATACTACCGCGCATAGCATGTCAGTCCCATTTGCATTTTCAGCAAGCCGAGAAAAACGCGTTTTTATATAATTTCATACCATTGCATCTTATGAGATGGGACAATATGTTTGGATGTTTTCCCGAAGTTTTTTAGAACAAAGTTGTTGAGTCCATCTATTGATACGAGACAATGCATAGTTAGCTACCATTTCCGCGTATTAACTCAATTTTAGTGAAAATGCAAATGGGACTGACTTGCTATGCGCGGCAGTATAGGCAGTCAAAGACCAGTCTACAAGCAACCGAAAACACGTCTGACCTGTCGGGCAGCTCAAGACGCACTGACTAAGCTTTGTTGTTTGTCAATATCTGGTTGTGATAATAAAAGCAGAGCCTTGGTGCTACATTTCGATTCGGAACTCGACCTTCTGTTATTTTACTATACACAGACTTCGCAACAAACTGTTAAGTGTACAGGACAATTGCGAGGCTAACGCTACGATCCTATTGACACTAACAGTCTCTCCCGAGTCGAGACTCAAACCTACGACGATTGGTTTGTTAGGACAGCATCGTACCTCGTTCTCCTGCTCGGGACGCGTTTCGATGGGGGTTTCATCATCCAGGGATCGTCTCGACTTTATTATAAAACCTTCAGTAACATGTTGCAGAAAATAAAAGGGGGGGTAAAATTTGAATACCAATTACCCAACTTTATCGTGCTCATTCCAAAAAGCAAGTTTTTATCTTTCTTTTTAGTCCTCTATTTTTGAATGCAATGAAAATAAATACTTACAGTCAAACATCTCAGTCCAGTAATTATATATCGAATGCTGTTTAAAGTTATCTCTGACGATTCGCTGACATCTAAGTGCTCCAAATCCGGAAGTTTTTCGACCATCATTTTTATAACACCATCATTGACGCCCGGGCATCCGCGTAGCGTAAGATGCTTGATACGAAAGCATTTAACAAACATTTCTTGAAGACCAACGCTTGAGATCTGAAGAAACAGAAACATTCAAGAGGAAGTTAGGCTCCAATACCCTAGATGTACCCCTTTATTTTCGTTTACGAGCATATTCGACTTTTGAAAGGGCTATATCCGTTTTCGAATACGCTTAAAAAAGCGACGTTTAAATGTTCAAATCGATTCGAACAAGTTGCAAGTTGGAATGTGCCGTAAACAAAAATAAAGGTTAATTTTTAGTTTTTAAATAGTTTATTTGACACGGCACGATACAATTTATGTTTAACTGAGCCAAGTACATTTTTTTTAAATTTCAAATCAACAGGGAAAAGAGGGAGGCACATTTTTTATATCTCGCGGCCGACTACGAGCTAGTGGGGATTTAAGGTGAGAGGAGGGGTGTTACAATTTTGTTTTTAACTATTTTATATTACAGAATGTATTCATGTGTACGTGGCTAACCAGTGATGTTCTATTTGAGCAGTTTTGGTCTGAGGTGTCTGCGTAAACATAGAGATGCCGAGTCTTCGTTTTAGTGTCTCCAGCCGGGTGTATCATTCTCTTTCAGTTTGTGACAGAAATTGTATTCTAGCAAATAGATAAAATAAATCAAATTTTAATGCCAGCATTTTTTATAAACCCGTATAGCTGTGTCATGTACTGGAGATCACCGCTTCCCAGAATGTCTCTAACGGGTACGTTCGGTTGTTTTCGTCGGGCCCGAAGGGAATCTATAAGCTCAGACCTAGCACCACAGTATTCGGTACACGACCAAACAACATGCTCGATGTCATGGTAGCCATCGCCACAAACGCAGTGATTACTGTCTACAAGCCCTATACGAGAGATGCGTGTTTAACGTATAGTGATTGGACATAAGTCTGGACATCACGCGAATGAAGTCCCGACCTACATCCAACCCCTTGAACCATGCTTTCGTCGATACCTTAGGAAAAATGGAATGTAGCCACCGTCCCAGTTCATCTGAGTTCCATGATGATTGCCAACTGTTGAGTGTTCTCTGACGCAAAATGCTATAAAATTCATCATAAGCAATTGGTCTTACATAAATATCGCCATCAATAGCACCCACCTTAGCTAAAGCGTCAGCCTTTTCATTGCCCGGAATGGAACAATGACAAGGGACCCACGCTAAGGTAACCCGGTAATTTTTATCTGTTAAAGCACATTAAAACCGCCGTATTTTCCCCAGGAAATACGGGGTGTGCTTCACAGTCTTCATCGATCGCAGAGCCTCAATGGCACTGAGACTGTCTGTGAAGATGAAGTAGTGGTCTATGGGCAGGGTTTCGATGATCCCAAGAGAGTACTGAATGGCAGCAAGTTCTGCGACGTACACGGAAGCAGGAGCATCGAGTTTGTAGGAGGCGGTAAAATTTTCGTGGAAAACACCGAAGCCAGTGGACTCATCTAGATTAGATCCGTCAGTGTAAAACATTTTATCACAACTAACGAGTTTGAACTTATTCGAAAAAATCTAAGGGATCTCTTGCGGTCGCAATTGATCCGGGATACCAATAATATCTTCTTTCATGGTGGTGTCGAAGAATATAGCATTATTAGAAGTATCTAAAAGTGCGACATTGGAGGAATCGTATGAAGAAGGATTAATATCTTGAGCCATATAGTCAAAATATAAAGTCATAAATCTGGATTGAGATTGAAGGTCGACCAACCTCTCGAAATTTTCAATTACTAATGGGTTCATAACTGTGCATCGAATTAGCAACCGGTAAGAGAGATTCCAAAAACGATGTTTCAACGGAAGAATACCCGCTAGCACTTCAAGACTCATCGTATGGGTCGACTGCATGCAACCTAAGGCAATACGCAAACAACGATATTGTATTCGTTCCAGTTTGATCAAATGTGTGTTTGCTGCGGAGCGGAAGCAGAAACACCCGTACTCAATTACAGACAATATCGTTGTTTGGTAAAGCCTTAGAAGGTCTCCTGGGTGAGCTTCCCACCAGGTTCCGGTAATCGTACGAAGAAAATTAATCCTCTGTTGGCATTTTCGTGTCAGATACCTAATATGGCAAGCCCAGGTGCATTTAGAGTCGAACCAGACCCCGAGATATTTAGCGACTAAAACCTGAGTGATTGTTTTACCCGTTAGTAGGAGCTGCAGCTGAGCTGGGTTATGCTTCCTAGAAAAAACGACCAGCTCAGTTTTCTCCGGAGAGAATTCGATACCCAACTTAAGAGCCCATTCAGAGGTATCTTGCAATGGTCCTTGCAGATCGTTAGCCTCGCTTCCAGTAACGGATACAACGCTATCGTCTGCAAGTTACCGTAGCGTGCATGAATTTGCAAGACATTTATCGATGTCATTGACGCAAAAATTATATAAGAGAGGGCTTAAACATGAGCCCTGGGGAAGACCCATGTAACTAATTCGGGAAGTTGTCGAATCACCATGTGAGAAATACATATGCTTTTCTGACAACAAATTGAGCAAAAAATTATTCAAATTTGGTGAAAGTCCCTGCGAATGAAGTTTCTCGCTTAAAACTTCAACAGAGACAGAGTCAAAAGCCCCCTTTTTGTCCAAAAATGCAGAAGCCATTTGCTCTTTTCGAGCAAAGGCGAGTTGAATTTCGGTAGAAAGCAACGCTAGGCAATCGTTCGTTCCTTTGCCCCGGCGAAAGCCAAATTGAGTATCTGAAAGTAAACCATTTGTTTCGACCCATTTGTCTAACCGTAGGAGGATCATTTTCTCCATTAATTTCCGGAGGCAAGAGAGCATAGCAATCGGCCTATAAGAATTGTGATCAGAGGCAGGTTTTCCGGGTTTTCGAATAGCAAGGACTTTTACCTCCCTCCAGTCGTGCGGAACAATGTTCAGCTCAAGAAACTTATTGAACAAGTCCAACAAGCGTCTTTTTGCAGAGTCGGGTAGATTCTTCAACAAGTTGAATTTAATTCTATCCAACCCTGGAGCTTTATTGTTGCACGAGAGGAGAGCCATTGAAAATTCCAACATCGAAAATGGAGGCTCTTCCGTAGCTACTAAAAACGCGTCGCGAAAGGTCTTCTGTTCGGGGACAGAGTCCGGACAGACCTTTTTGGCATAATCGAGTATCCAGCGATCTGAATACTTCTCGGACTCATTCGAAACGTTACGATTCCGCATGCGTCTGGCGATATCCCAAAGAGTGCTCATCGCTGTTTCCCTCGACAACGCGTTTACAAACCGCCGCCAGTATTCGCGTTTTTTTGCTTTTATCAAGCTCTTCATCTGTCTATCCAGTACATCGTACTTTCGGAGCAAATCGATAGTGCCTTGTTCTCGGAAGGCCAAATACACCGAGGACCTTCGCGCGTACAGGTCTGAGCACTCTTTGTCCCACCTCTTGGAGGGAGGGTGCCGTCTAATCGTTACCCGGGTATCGGTTTCGTCTGAGCTTGAGTCGCGGCGTCGATGATCAAGCGAGAAAGGAATGGGTATTCTTCCTCCGGAGGAAGTTCCACGTGGGACTCGATTCTTTGCGATATTTTGGTCTCATAAAACTTCCAATCAATGTTACGTGTGAGGTCATACGAAATATTGATTGGATCCGTTGGAGTTGACCCATTAGTAATTGAGAAAACGATTGGTAGGTGATCACTACCGTGGGGATCGTTGATTACTTTCCACCGGCAATCTAACGCTAGTGATGTCGAGCAAAGGGATAGGTCAAGCACGCTTTCACGTGCTGGAGGATTAGGTACACGTGTCGCTTCCCCAGTATTCAAAAGTGTCGTATTGAAGTCGTCGATTAAGTTACAGATTAAAGAAGATCGGTTGTCGTCGTACAGCGACCCCCATAGGGAACAGTGAGAATTAAAATCTCCCAATATCAAAAAAGGCGCGGGAAGCAACTCTGCTATATTAGTGAGATGCCTCTGTTCAATCCGCGCGGATGGAGGGATATATAACGAAACAAGCCATAGGTCATTTCCATTCATATTCGTTTGAATAGCAACGACTTCAATATTCGAGATCGAGGGGAGGTCGATTCTGAAGAAGGAATAGCACTTTTTAATCCCTAAAAGTACCCCTCCACCGTGTGAGTCTCGATCTCGACGAATAATGTTAAAATCGTGGAAATTGAGTTGATCG